>NC_133617.1:39880598-39926929 GCF_048593235.1 Sminthopsis crassicaudata | reverse complement strand
AGGAGAGAGAGAGAGGAGAGAGAGAGAGAGAGAGAGAGAGAGAGAGAGAGAGAGAGAAAGACACAGAGACAGAGACAGAGAGTGGAGAGACAAAGAAACGGAAAGAAAGAGAGAAAGATAAAGAGAGAGACAGATAGAAAGACAGAGACACAAAAATAGAGAGACAAGTAGAGAGACACAGAAAGACACAGTGGATAGAGACAAACAGAGAGAGATAGGCACAGAGACAGAGAGAGGTAGAGAACATTATAAGAAAATCTAAAGATCCCTCTCCTGATGTAGGCTTTATTTTAGAAAAACAGCTATTTGTTGCTTAGCACCAATTTCAGGTCCGCAAGGACCAAGTCGGGGCATCCCTTTGTGCATTAGTGACTCTTGTCTTCTTTAATTTGTATGTGATGGGAGTCTCCTTTCTGTTTTTTTCTTTCCTTGTGATAATCAAAGCCAAGGTTAATTTTTCAACAATTAACACAAATGGGAACAAATGAACCATTAACCTATAACTGTGAAAGGAAGACGTGATCAGAGATCCCTTTCCTACATTATTTTGAAAATGTATTATTTGAACAGAGAATTGAAGTAAAAAAAACAATAAACAAAAAACTTCACAGATGTGTACTTATTCTTTTAATGTCTCAAAGGCAAGCCAGATTCTCTACCTGATACATTTAAAGAAAGTGGCATGGAGCATGTCAGCTGTTATGGAAAATAAGTGCTCTGTTCTGTGGAAGTAGGTAAAGTGCTAGAACTGTGAGGAAAACTTCAGTTCAAGTCCAGCCTCAGATGTTTGCTGACTCTGTAATCCTGGGCAAGTCACTTAACCATTTTTGCCTCAGTTTCCTTACTTGAAAAATAATACTACCTCCCAGATTTATGAAGATAAAATGAGATGATATTTATAAATCATCTTGAAAACCTTAAAATGCTATGTGAACAGCAATATTGTAATGATGATCAACTGTCAGACTAAGCTACTCTAATCAATATAATGATTTAAGACAGTTACAAAAGACTCATAATGAAAGATGCTATTCATATCTAGAGAGAAAAATCAGTGAACTTCTAGAACAAACTAAAACATACTTTTTTCACTTTTTTGCCTTTTTTTACAACGTGAATAATATGGAAATATGTTTTACATGATTTTACATATATAAATGATATATTGGTTGCCTTCTTAAAAATGGGGAAAGAGGTTATAGAAATGGAGAAAGTTTGGAACCTAAATTTTTTCAAAGATTAATGTTAAAGTAAATAAAGTGTATATGTGTGTGTTCTACATAAATTCTGGCTACTATTAAAGTAAATTGTAGATATTCCAAGAAAGAAAATACTGATCATAATCATAATAGAATTTCTTTATTTCTGGACAATGTGGTGGAGCTGAAATCATAATATATGGATTCAATTCCTGACTGTACTCATTAGTACCTTTCTGAATTTGGGCAAACTGCTTAACCTTACTGTTGCTCAGTTTCCTTATCTTTAATTTGAAGGGTTAAACTGGGTAGTTTCAGAAATCATCTGTTTCATGATGTCTACTATCTTGAAATCTAATGTCAAGCAATGTGCCTGGCACATAGTAGGAATTTAATAAATAGTTGTTGATCTTACACCTCTCAGGTTGACAGGAAAAGATAATGATAAATGTTGGAGGGGATGTGGGAAAACTGGAACACTAATACATTGTTGGTGGAGTTGTGAAATTATCCAACTATTCTGAAGAGCAATCTGGAACTATGCCCAAAGGGCTATCAAACTGTGCATACTCTTTCACCCAGCAGTGTCACTATTGGATCTGTATCCCAAGGAAATCATAAAAGAGGGAAAAGGACCCATGTGTGCAAAAATGTTTGTAGCATCTCTTTTTGTGGCAGCAAAGAATTGGAAAAGGAGTGGATGCTCATCAATTGGGGAATGGCTGAACAAGTTGTGGCACATGAAGGTATTGAAGTATTATTGTTCTATAAAAATGATGAACAAGCTGATTTTAGAATTCCTGGAAAGATTTACATGAACTGATGCTGAATGAAACAAGTAGAACCAGGAATACATTATACCCAATAACAGCAAGAATGTGTGATGATCAACTAGGAAAGGTTTGGTTCTTCTCAGAAGTTCAGTGATCCCAGGCAATTTCAATAAACTTTGGTCAGAAAATACTATCTGCAACCAGAAAAAAAAAAACTTAAGGAGACTGAATGTAAATCAACACATGCTATGTTCACTTCTTTTTTCTGTTTTTTGTTTTTGTTTTTTATTATCTGTCTCATAGTTTTTCCCTTTTTGTCTAATTTTTCTTTCCCAACATGATTCATAAAGCAATGTGTATTAAAAATAAATTTACTACAATAAAAAAACATAAATAAATAGTTGTTAGTGGATTGAATAATCCTATAAGGAGAAAATGCCCCCCCAATTGATCTCTTAATCTCAAGATTCAGATTCTAGTGTTGAATCTGCCACTAGCATTCTATATGAATGCTATATGGTGTCAACTAGATAAACAGACCAAGAAATAGAAAGGCAGAGAGACATGGGGAGGAGAGAGACAGACAGAGAGGAAGAGAGAGAGAAAGAAAGACACAGAGAGACAGACAGAGAGAGAGAGTGATTTACTAAAGGTTTACTGTGTATTGGTCACCATGCTAAGCACTGAAGAAATAAATGAATAACAACAAGCCAAACATTCCCAACCTTCAAGAAACTTACCTTCTAGTGAGCAAAGAAATCATATAAGGGGAAACTATGTACTTGGAAATGCAGGATATATCAGTGGTAGCATTGTTGGAGGTGTCCAGCAAAATGAGGGAGTTGAATTCAGTTGTCACTAAGACCAGGTCCATTTAAAAATAGATTTTATTCTTTGTTCTATTATACATATACATATGTATGTATATATTGAATATATATTTCATGATTCTAAGTTAGTAATTTGAATGAGGAAAAAAGTATCTATAAGCATACCTTAAATATGATGCATTTTTCTATATTAATGTTGTTATTTTCCTTCTAGTAAATTTCATTTCTATTGCTTCTAAGATATTCCAAAGCCTTGAAATCCTTACTATTATTCATTTAAGCAAAGAATGTCCCTACTATGTGCTAGCCAATGTAATAAGCCCTGAAGATAGAGAGACCAAAGCAAAAGCACCTCTGAAGGTACAAATGTATCATAAGTATGTCAAGAACATGGACAATACCAGTACTTCGTGGGGACCATTGCCCCAGATCTGTGGGATTGGATTGATAAACTATACTTTCTTTAAATATTCTCTGTGGAAGAACATGATTCCAACAACATGCTAATTGGTGTTCTCCTAGTGCTTTGGGAATATGAATTAAGCTTTAGTCAGTCAGGAAAAGGAAGTATTTCTTTTGAGAATCAGAAAAGAGGGAAGGATGGGGCTACGTATGAAGGGGAGAAGAAGAATGCATTTATTTTACACTGGAGAATATGGACACTCTTATCCTATAAAGTCTGACAGCTGTGAATTCATTATACCTTCCCAGTAACCAATTATATTGAATGAGATGAAAGAAAAAAAATTCTGTGGGAAGAACTTCAGAAAAAATTTGCTTCATTCACATGATTTTCCTGTTATCTTTTATCCTTGCCAGAAGTCTACTTACTTAAGAGTGACCAGATATAAACAAATACTCTATTTTTTGTATATATTTATTATAAATATCCCTCCATAAACAAATGCAAAATTTCTATTGTCAGTCTAGGAATGGTAGTGATGGGGATGAAAGTGTTATTTGCCTTATTTTAAATATTATTTTTAATGATTCTCTTTCTTAAAAGTTGCCATAAAAAAACAAGGTAGGGAAACAAACCCTTAAAATACAAACCGGATACCAGAGGTGCACAAGTATACAAAGGATCTGCTATTATATCAGTGCAGACAAGAACTAACCTGAAACATTTATATTTCATCTAGTGAAATCCTGGCATGACAACTCCTTCCACAACTTGCCTATGACATAGTAGAATATAAGATCATGCAGTAGTGACTTAGTAGATTAAAGATCATAGGTCTACAATTGTAATAGACTTCAAAAATCATCAGACCCAACCCAGTCATTTGTTAGATGAGAAAACTGAAACTCAGCACAGTTAATTTGTCAAGTTGATTTGTCAAAGGTGACTTAGGTCATTGCTCTGGAGCAATTAGGGGCTTGAGAGGTCATCTAGAGCAACCTCCTCATTGTAGGACTCAGGAAACTGAAGCTCAGATATGGCAGCTGACTTGCTTAGGTCAGAGAGATGGATTGCATCAGAAATCAGTTTTGAACCTAGGTCCTTTGACTCCATCTGGTTCTAATCCCATGGCTCTGTGCTAGAATTAGCAATTAAATGGTTTGCTCCAACTAGCTGTGGGCAGTATATATATAAACAGCCCTATTTGCCTCAGTTCCCTCATTTGTAAAAATGAATTGGAAAAGAGAATGGCAAATTAATCCAGTATCTTAGCAAAAAACAAATAAATAAAAACCCTCCAAAATTTGATTATAAAGAATAGGACATAACTGAAACAACTGAACAACAGCCACAACAAGGTTATAGACTTTTCACCTCTAGAGATGAGATTTGAACTCTGGGCTTCCTTACTCCCAATTCAGTTTGCCAAAACTTACAAAGTAGACTTAAAGGGTCATCCTTTGCTTTAATGAAATTGTCAAATAGCTCAGAAATAAGATGGTACTCTGACCATCCTTGAAACACAATTGTGTTGGTAATTGTCTTCAGTGTGTATTTATTATTCAAATGAGAACAAACCATTCCCCCTCCCCATTGAATAACCACATTCTGATTGGTTTTGAAGGCGGGAAATCTCTTTCTTTATGAGTCTCAGAATATTCAGTTATTCTTGTAAGAGGCGTGAGAATTTGCAAGTTATTATCTCACATCTTCAGATGGCCAAATTGAAACCATACTCTGCATTTGGAGAATATCCATTACTGCTGATTCATTGATCCAACAATAATTGGTGCATATTTTTTCCCCTTGTAAGCATCAGTATCATCAGAGCCTATGTATAATTTTCTCTTATTCTTATTCAGCTATGATGACATGACATTGGAGGCAACCTTGCTCAATCTCTCTTCCATGACCTTGTGATGAGGTTATGAGCCCAAGGAATTGAAGCAAAAGCTTCAGGCAGGATTTATGAGAAGATGTGAATTGAATTTTTCAGGGAAAAATAAACTTTCATTTGTTTCATATTGCCTAGAAGGGGTGAGGATTTAACAGGGAAATTACCAACTCTCAATATTTGAAGATGCTTTGGCACTTTTCTCTGCCCACTTTTGTCCACCAACTGATTATTCAGTTCAAACAGAAACATACATTTATTAAGCTCCTCCTCTGCCCACCAACTGATTATTCAGTTTGATTCAGAAACATATTTATTAAGCTCTTCTGCTGCCCACCAACTGATTATTCAGTTCAAACAGAAACATACATTTATTAAGCTCCTTCTCTGACCACCAACTGATTATTCATTTTGATTCAGAAACATACCATTATTAAACTCCTCCTCTAGCCAACAACTGATTATTCAATTCAGTTCAGAACATCCATTTATTAAGCACCAATTGCATTCAAGACTGTAACAAAGATCAGAAATTTAGAGGAACATGGGAAGATTTGCATGAATTAATGCAAATGGAAATGATCCAACTCAGATGTGCAGTATTCTTGACCTTTCTAGGCATTTTTCCCATGACTGCAACAATAACATTGAAAAAATTATTGAAAGGGGAATGAACTCAAACTGAACAACCCAATAATGGTCTCATGGGATAGATAATGAAGTAATCCTTTTTCTTTTGGAGTATTTGAACTCAAAGATCTGACTCCAGACTCACTATTCTTTCTACTATGGCATCATGAATTCAATTCAATACTGTTTAGTTCTTAAGTGTCTGATGCATCATATGTTTTGTCTTAAAAAGGAGTACATAAAAAAATTAAAATGATTCTCTGATCACAGAAGTGGAGGACAGTGATGGCAGAATGTTGCCTCCATTGCATATATTGCTTTTTTAAAATTATTTATCTTTGTTACAAGGAAGGGATCGGTTCAGAGTGGGAGTGAAGGCATAGTCGCATAGAGTGATAGCTTGAAGTCTGCATCCTGCCTCTGACACTATCTGTATGATCCTGCTCAAGCCATTTAACTTCCCTGAGGTTAGGTTCCTCCTCTATGAAATGGGGATACTATTTATTTTCACCTACCTCAAAGGGTTTATATGAGGATGAAAAGAGGTAATATATGTAAAGGACTTTTTTCAAAAAAATTAAAGCACTTTATAAGGGGGCAGGATTTGACTTGACATAGAGAATTCTCAGATGAAGAACTTCACTCCACTGATGCAGGTCAGAATATTCCTGAAATGTATAAACTTAGAGAAATACCTGCTTAGATACTTACATAGAATATTTAGACATTAAGTGGCTTTACAGGCTCATGAATGTTATTATTATTAAGAATCAATAATATTATTATGATTATTAACATTGATTTTTATCATTCAGTTGTTCCAATCCTGTCTGAATCTCTATGACCTCATATAGGATTTTCTTGGCAAAGATAGTGGAGTGATTTGCCGTTTCCTTTTCCACCTCATTTTAAAGTAAAGAACTGAAGCAAACAGGGTGTAGTGACTTATCCAGGGTCACAGGGCTAGTAAATGTCTTGAGGTCAGATTTTAAGACATAAAAAGGAGTCTTCTTGACTTCAGGTCTCGTGTACCATCCATTTGCCTTAATATTTATTATTAACGATCAATAACATAATAATTGCTAGCTTTTATAATGCTGGACAAGCCACTTAATGTTGCTTATTATTGATTAATAATCACAATAATTGCTAGCATTTGTGATGCTGGGCAAGCCATTTGATAACTGAATATTCTAAGTAAGTCAATAATAATAATAATAATGCATTATTTTTGCCAATGACAAAAACAACAAGAATCAATAAAACATTTTTAAAAATTTAAAGCCTTAGATACCAGAGATATTGACAAAAATAAAGCCCTCCTTCCTCAGGGAATTTATGGCTATCATTTTTTCTTTCTTCCTTTTTCTAGTGAGGCAATGAGGGTTAAGTGACTTGCCTAAGGTCACGCAGCTAGTTAGTATTAAATGTCTAAGGTCCTGACTTCAGGGCTGGTGGTTCATCCACTGTAGGTACCATCTAGCTGCTCATATGGTTGACTTTCAATTTGTCCTCCAATAAGAGAATTCAAAGTACATCCAAAGTAATCCAAAATGATTTCAAAAGTAAGGACTTTAAGTACTGCGGGGGCAGGAGGGATGAGGAGAGCATTTCCTAGAAGGGGACAGGGGAGCTGTGCTAATTTAAAGTGAATTCAGATTGAAACTGTTTGCTTCTGCTAAGGAGGTGTAAAAATAAGCCTGAGACTCTGCTCCCCACTGGGTTGAGTTTAGCCCTTGCTGACTTGGCTTCTCCAAGAGAGGTAAGGTCATAACTATTTGTGTCCCTTGATTGCCTTCATTTCTAGGTGTTCCGGCAGAGACGTTTTAATATCTGCTGGCTAGTTTCTTCTCTTTGAAATTATTGTGCATGGTTTTAGCATCTTTTTCAGAGACACTGAAGATACAGACACAGTGAGATGAAAAGACCTTATACCTTAATTCAGTCCACCCTCCAGGCCCAAACTCCTTCCCAGCATTCTGGGTTATGTCAAGTTTGGGAAGTTACAAATCAATAACTAGGCTTCAGCTAAAATCCCCCATGAGAGCTTTGTATTTCTTTTCCTTTATTTTCTTTATTAATTCTTAAACAGTTTTGCTTGGCCCAATTCTTTTGCAAACCAAGTACAGAGGAACAGAAAACCCTTGATAATTCACAAAGTCCAAAATATTATTTATGGTGGGTCCTTTTTTCCACTTAATAGCAATGATGATGATGATGATTACTCATAATTATAAAAGCTAGCATTTGTATAGTGTTAAAAAACTGGCAAAACTGTTTAAAAATATCTCTTTTGATCTTCATAGTAATGCTATGAGGCAGTAATAACAGTATTAAAATAAGTAACATTTATATAGCTATAAATTGTAAAGTCTGCAGAGCTATGTACAAATATTATTTTTCTTTTGATCCTTATAATAATCCTATGAGGCAATAACAAAAACAACAATAATAATAATAGCTAACATTTATATGGGGCAACTAGGTGGAACAGTAGATAGAGTACCGAGTCTGAAGTCAAGAATACTCATCTTTCTGAGCTCAGACACTTATTAGCTATGTGACCTTGGATAAGTCACTTTACCCTGTTTGCCTCAGTTTCCTCATCTATAAAAAGAGCTGGAGAAGGAGCATCCCAGTATTTCTCCCGGGAAAAACTTTAAAAAGATAAAAGTCAGAGTGGAATGAACAATTGAACAACAATATTTATATATTGTTCATTATGTGTAAATCACTTTGCTAAGCAGTTTAGAAATATTTTCTCATTTGTTCTTTGCAACAACCCTGTGAAATAGTTACTCTTACCATCTCCATTTTACAGTTGAGGAAAGTGAGACTGAAAGAATTTAAGTAGCTTATTCAGAGTCACATAGCTAATAAGTATCTAGGGTAGCATTTGAACTCACAGACTTTCTGATTCCAATCAATTCCATATGTATCCTTGACAGTACAAACTGTCTTGCTTTTTCCAGCAAGTTAGGTAGTGCAGGAGATAGATGGGGTGGATCTAGAGTCAGGACTGCCTCATGTTCAAATCTTTGTGTGAATCTGGGTTAATCACTTAACCTCTCAGTCATTTCCACATCTTTAAAATGGGAATAATTATAATGCCTACCTCCCAGGGTTATTGTGAAAATCAAATAAGATATTTGCAAAGCACTTTTCAATCCTTTATAAATACTAGTTATTTTTTGATCATTAGAATACAGTGAGTACTCCATAAATACTTTTTATTCATTATTTCAATTGCTATTTTAATTTTTCTGAGCTCAAGATGTTTTAGAATTTATAACCTTGAAGCATTTTCAGCAGGCTTTGGATATTAAAGAAAAAAAGATAGTGATAGGGAGCAGCTTGGAACTATTGAAAGCACTGCTCTCCAATTCAGAATTGGGAAAATGATGGCATTTCTTATTGAATTTGACATCAAGGCCAAAGTATTCCTTTCTTTATTTTTAAAAAAAGTTATTTATTTATTTTAAGTTTTTTTTTTTTTTTTTTTTTTTTTTTTTTTTTTTTAAGTTTTGAGTTCTGAATTCTCTCCCTCCTTCCCATCCCTTCTCACTTATGGAGAAGGCAGGAAATGTGTTATCAGTTATATATGTAAGATTATACAAAACATTTTTCATACGATAAATCAAAAAAAAGTTTAAAAAGTATGCTTCAATCTGTACTAAGGCTACTTCAGTTTTTTTTTTTTTTTTTCTGGAGGTGGCAGTATTTTTTTATTGTAAATTCTTCAGAATTGTCTTGGATCATTGTATTGATCGTATAACTAAGTCATTCACAGATGATTGATGATCATCATGTAATATTGTAGTTATGGTTATATAATGTTCTTCTGATTCTGCTTACTTTACTTTGTATCAGTTTATATTGTCTTTCCACATTTTTATGAAACCATCCTGTTCATCATTTCTTAAAACATAATAATATTTCATCAAAATCATGTGCCACAATTTGTTCATCCATTCCTTAATTGATGAGCATCTCCATTTCCAATTCTTTATGGTCTTAATGAAGAAGCTATTATGCTTTTCTTTCTGTCTTTTTTACCTTTCTCTATTAGTGATCACAGAATAATAGAGTTTAAGGAAGCTAAAGCACCGTCTAACCCAGTCTTTTCATTTTACAGAAGAGAAAACTGAGACCTGGAAAGACAAAGGGATTTGCTCACACATGTAATAACTATCAGAGGCAAAATTGGAACCTAGCTCCTCTAAATTCAACTCCCATTATCTTGTTAGGTTAATGTACTATCAATTGTGGGACTCAGAGCTCAAGGTTTGTCCCTGTCTCCTTCAGGGCAATCTGGATTTGGATTCCAATTCCTGCCCTGGATGATCATGTCAGTCAACTGCTCATTCTTATATTCCTTCATTCAAAAGGCATTTATTTGAAACCTAGTGACAGTGCTACAATCTGGGTCTTCTAATTTCCAGGCTGTCTTTCATGGGCCTTTTTCTTTTTTTTTTTTATTCATTTTTCCAAATTATTCCCTCCCTCCCCCCCCCATGGCAGGTAATCCCATGGGCCTTTTTCTATAGTCCTAGGATGGGGCGCCCTAACCTTGCTCCCATGACCTTGCTCTCTATTATAGCATTCTCTAAGTGTTTCCTTTGGGCAAAGACTTTAAGAATTGACCAACACGCTGAAAGAGAGGATCCTAAAAAGAGTTTTCAGATAAAAAATTAGCATGAGTTCTGGAATACCATCAGCATTCCTAGCAAGGGAAATTGCTCAGGGCTTCATCAGGTTTGTTTCCTGCCCTCCCACAGGCTTTGAAAGATTGGATATGAGAGATGTCAAGCTCCAAGTTTGGTTCTACCCTGCCAACTCTCTTTCTCACAATCTAAGCATTATCTTGATTCTCTCTGACTTGGTGAGAGGAATTCAGCATTAGCTGTCATCTTAAATTTGAATTTCTTTTTGATCCAGAGAGCTTTATTGCAATTTGCACTTTTTTCTTGGAATCTGGAACTTTGATATTTAATTCTGATTTTTTTAAATGTCTGAGTCAGGTTTTGGAATATGCCAAAAATGGCCCATAAGTTTTCATCTTATTTAGGTGGGAGGTCAGGCAATTGATGGGATAAATAAGAAGACATATATCTGACCTCATAGTTTAGATCAGTAGGAAACCTATTTTTAGAGTTTTAGTATAATAGATTAAGGGATCATTAGATTGTAAACTACTTAAGGCAGAAACTATCTTTTGCCTGTTTTTGTATCTCCAATGTTTAGCACTTAGTAAATGTTTATTGATTTAATTAATCATTGGCCTTAGTGAATATCATGTCCCAAGGCATTATTTTATAGAAGACAAAACTGAGGGCCAGAGAAGTGAAGTCCTTTGTTTAGGAATAAGTAGCAGAATCAGAATCTGAATGCAAGATGGAACAGTAGAAAGAATGATGGGAACAGAGTCAGGAAGACTAACCTTCATGAGTTCAAATCCAGCTACTTCAGGAACTCACTAGCTATTTGACTCTGAGCAAGTCCTTTAATCTGTTTGTCTCAATTTCTTCATCTGTAAAATGATGTAGAGAAGGAAATGACAAACTACTTCATTTTGCCAAAAAAAAAATCATAGAGTTAAAAAAAAAGCGGAACACAATTGTACCATAACAATCTTTGATTGTTCAGATCCAATCCTCTTTCAATAAGAATCTATTATGTGCCAGAAACTGTGCTTTGGAAACACTCCCCCAATTTTTAAAGTTATTCTTTCATGAGTCCATGTTGTGTTTCATTTAGACTTTCAGGTTCTATGATAAGGCTCCCTTGTAACTCTATAATCAAATACAAAATCTGTTTAATGTTCAGAACCCTTCCTAACTTTGTCCCCCACCTCATCTTTCTAGTCTTAGAATTTACCCCTCTCCCCTCCACTCTGCAATCCCATGATATTAATCTCCTTGCTATTGCTTGAACATGACACGCCATCTCCTGACTGGGCATTTTCTCTGGTTGTCCCCATGTCTGGAATGCTCTCCCTCCTCATCTTTACTTCCCACTCATCTTCCATCTTCCTTGGGTATATCCAAGTCCCAGCCACATTTCTACCTAACACAAGAAATCTTTCTTTACTCTGTGCCTTCCCTTTCTGCATCAGTTCTAATTTTTCCTGTCTATAATATGTTTCTGCATAATTGTTTTGCATGTTATTTCTCCTATAACACTACTCCTTGAGGGAGGAACAGTCTTTTGCCTTTCTTTACAACCTCAGCTGAGTGCCCAGCAGAGGTAGGAACTTATTTAATATACACTGATTGATGATCAAATCGAATACTACTTTTGGGGTCCAGAGTCATCTGAGCTTTGGATTTAGGGTGTAGATCAGGAAGGAGAGTAGTTAGAGTACATTTTGTAGATCATTTGTAGAACTAGAGACCCAGAAAGATGCAAGACCCACAAAAAGCAAAAAACACAACAGGCCAGAGGTCTTTTAATTGCAGGCTTTCCCTTCTTTCTAACATACCATATTGTCTTCTTCATTCAATATGTAAACAAAATGGTAAATGCCATTTCTATAGCACTGAAAGGTTGCAAAATGCTTCATACATACTTTATCCTTTGATCATAGAATATTCATTTTAGAGTTGGAAAGGACGTCTGAGATCACATAAAAGCAAAACACCTTCATTTTACATATGGGGAAACTGAGGCATAAAGAGACCTGAATGGCTGTTCCCAACGTAAACTCAAGTATCAGCCACAACTGCATAGGATTTCAGAGCTTGAAAGTGCTATTTATTGTAAAGTACTTATTTTACAAAGAAGGAGTCTGAGACCCAGAAAAGGTAAATTAGGTTTTCTTACTTGGGTTCTCCTGAGATACTTTGATGTCTTCTTTCCCCTTTCCTCATATTATACTCTTCTGAGCATATGGTATGTTCTCAGAACAGAAAGGAAAATAAAGAGATTATAGATCTAGAGTTGGAACATATGAGAAAGGTCATCTGTTTCAACCCCTCCATCTGGTTTTTGACTGCATTAATGGGGGGAAGAGGGCATGTGTGAGAAATGCTGTGAAGAAAGAAAAAACATTTGGTCACTGACTGGATATGTGGAGTGAATGTGATTACCTAGTCAAAGCTCGAACATTAAAGAGCTATAAACATATTAGTTATCATCTCATCATTATTCTACTGAAGAAAGTATTTACGTACTTGAGGTAGACATCTCCCTAATTCACCGACAGATTTGAGACCTGCTGATGATAACAATTTGTTCTAAGGTCATGAAAGTGACTGAAACAAGCACTGAATATTTTAAGCTTGCTGACACATCAAAGATGCTAAGGTCAAATTGAGGGAATACCCAACATTTGGAAAATGGCTGAATAATTTGTGGCATTTGAATGTAATGGAGTATTATTGTATAAGAAATGATGAGCAGGCTGACTTCCGAAAAGCCTGCAAAAACTCCCATGAACTAGTGCAACTGGGGCTAAGTGGAATGAGCAGAACCAGAAAAATATTATACACAGTAACAGCAAGATTGTGGGACGATCAACTTTGGCAGACTTAGCTCTTCTCAGTAATACAGTGATCCAAGACAATTCCGATAAACTTGGGATAGAAAATGCCAGACACATCCAAAGAAAGAACTGTGGAGACTGAATATGGATCAAAGAATTTTTCCCTTTTGTTTGATTTTTCTTTCACAATATGACTAATATGGAAACATGTTTAAAATAATTGTAGATATATAATTTATATCGGTTTGCTATCTTGGGGAGAAAGGAAGGAAGGAAGGAAAGAAAAAATTTGGAAGTCAAAATTTAACAAAAGTGAATGTTGGAAACTCTCTTTTTGTGTAATTGAAAAAAATACTATTCAGTGAGGAAAAAAGAAAGAAATTTGAAAGTATGCTAAGGTCATCTAATGCATTCAAGGCCATCACCAGTCATCCTGACATTTTTCCTGCCATTAGACTTTGATAATTCTGGAAGAAAGAGTAAAGCTAACAACTTTGAAGGATGAGATTGGGCTTACATTTGGATTTCCATATATATTTCAGTGCCTCCTAATGCCTCGAAGTGTTTTTGTGAGAATTAAATGAGGTAGTGCTTCCATGTGCTTTCTAATTAGACAGCTAAATTACTTAGATTTTTCTCTGACTCTTGGAAGATTCCTGCTTCACTTAAATCCTATTCATTCACAAGTCAAGTCTCTTTGAAACATGAAGGACAAACAACAAAATCATCAACATTATTATCTTTTATTTAATATGTATGGGAATGCCTGCCATCTAGGGGAGGGGGTGGAGGGAAGGAGGGGAAAAATTTGGAACAGAAGGGAGTACAAGGGATAATGTAAAAATTACCTATGCATATTTACCATCAAAAATGTTATACTTATAAAATTAACTTAAAATATATATATATATGTATATATATATATATATATTAAAAAACATTATTATCTTTTTTCTCTGAAGTTCCTAATGATCTCTTAATTACCAAATCTAATGGCCTTTTCTCAGTCTTCTTGACCTCTCTGTCAGTCAACCAGCATACTATGTGCTAAGTTCTGGTGACCCAAAGAAAAGCAAAAACATGATCCCTGCCTTTAAGGAGATCAATCCATTCAAATAATATGGACAACCATGGAAAAAGAAGGTTTATGCAAGATAGATTGGGAGTAGTCTCAAGGGGAAGGCACTAAGAATAAGGAAACCCAGGAAAAACTTCTTCAAAAAGATTGGACTGTAACTGAGACTTGAAGGAAGCCAGGAAAGTTGAGAAAATAAAGATGAGGTGGGAGAGCATTCCATCTACAAGGGATAGCTTCAGACAAAGCCCCAGGTTTAGATACAGAGTGTTGTATTTGAAGAACTGCAAAGAGGGGATTAACACTAAATCCCAGCATACATTTAGCATTATTGATGATGACCTTTTCCTTATAGTGTATTCTCTCAGAAGAAGGTAGGTAGTGTACTGACTAGAATACTAATTCCAGAGTCAGGAAGTCCAGGGTTCGATTGTGACCTCAAATACTTACTAGCTGTATGACTCTAACCAAGTCACTTAGCCTGTTCTGCCTCATCTGTTAAATAAAAATAAAATAGCAATTCCCTCCCAGGGTTGTTATGAGGTTAAAATGAGAAAATTTATCAAGCTCTTTGCAAGCCTTAAAGAATTATTTAAATGCTAGCTACATTATTCTCTAAATTTTCATGGCATTCTTTTCTCTTGGTTCTTCTACTTTTCTGACCATCCTTCTCAGTCTCTTTTGCTGAATTTTTACCCATATCTTTCACACAAGCTGTAGATCCACCACAAGGTTCTGTCCTGAGTTCTCTTCCCTATCCCCTCTATATTCTTTAAAGGCTCTGTCCTAAGTTCTCTTCTTTATCCCCTTTGTATCCTTTAACTTGGTGATCTCATCAATTCCCATGAGCTCATGGTCCCCAGAGGGTAGCCAGCCCTTTCCTTTCTTCTGAGAGCTAGTCCCATATCATTCTACCTAATGGACATGTAAAACTGGACTTCGCATATCAAACTCAATATGTCTAAAACAGAATTTGATATCTTTTCCCCAATACTCCCTGTCAGACTTTTCTATTATGATTATAGACACCAGCATTCTTACCATTACCCAGGCTTACAACTTAAGTATTATCCTCAGCCCCTCACACTCATTCACTCTTCATCTCCTGTCATTGACCAAATGTTGTTTTTTTCTGTCTCCACAACATTTCTCTCATTTTCTGACTATTCATGCTGTCAACAACCTAATCACCTCTACTGCAATAGCTTTCTAATGGGTCTTCCTGCCTCCAGTGTCTTTATGCTCTAATCTATTTTTCACTCAGCTACTAAAATAATTTTCCTAAAGTAGTGTCTAGCCATGTCACATCTCTACTCAGAAAAAGAAAAAAGAAAACTCATATGTAAAAGGAACAGCCCCAACCTCTAGTATGTCTTATTGCAGGGGACTTACTCCTACACTTTCAGGTAAAATCTTTCCTGCCAGTGTGTTAGACCATTGAGCTTCCTCCTGGTGAGTTGTGTCTCCCACCTGCCATGATTCGCATGGGCAAGGCTTGAAGATACTTATCCTGAAGAGATGCTGGCTAGCACATTTCATTTTCAAGCTCCCCAGGTGTTGCTGACTTTGAATTCAGCAAGAAGAAATGAATCTTGGATGGGGCAAGGGTTATAGAAATGATGGCAGTTAGATTTTAGAATTATTCAACTTTATTTATAATGAAAGTAAGGAAAAAAGCAATTAATTAAAGTTGGGAATGATTCCAGCAGTTAGTAATTAAGTAACAGGATGATTTAATGTATAGATTTGGGTTTTACCTGAAATTTCCCAATTCAGGTGGTATGATTTGGCTCTGGCTCCTAATGCAGCATAATATTTAAATAGCAACTTTTACTGTTTGGCCAGAAATCCTGAGGGTCTTGCTCCCCCAAATTGATTACTTCTCTTTTTATGACTACGTAAAAGGCTATTCTTTGTCTCATGTCTTTCTTATCCAGATTTAATCACTGAATACATCATGATTGTTAGTCAAACGGAGACCTGTTAAAGACTTTAGCTTAAAAAGGCTAAGGACTCCCATTGCATCCATCTCCAGTCATCCTGATCTATATCTGGCTACTGGATCCAGATGACTCTGGAGGAGAAAGTGAGACAGGTGATCTTGCACCTCCCTCCCTCAAATCAAGTGCACTTGAATGTCAAGGCATCATCTCCCGGGTATCTTAGTCCTCTTCAAGAATGAAGGACAAATAATAGATTACCCCCCAAAACACCTCAATATACCTATTACCTCATAGTAGACCCAGGAGCTTAATTCATTTTGTTGAACCTCATGCCTCTTTGAAATGTTTCTGAATTTAATTTATTTTTAAAGTTAGCCTATTTACCTTAGTGAAGGATGAGGTTGGGCTTACATTTGGATTTCCATATATATTTCAGTGTCTCCTAATGCTTCCCAGTGTTTTTGTGAGAATTAAATGAGGTAGTGCCTCTATGTGCCTTCTAATTAGACAGCTAAATTACTTAGATTTTTCTCTGACTCTTGGAAGGTTCAGGTCATACAGTGGAAGAAATATGAAATACTCCAGCGCCCAAGAATTTGAGTTCAAATCTTATCCCTGATACTACCTGAGTATCTCTACCAAGGTAGCCTTCAGCAAATTATTTTTACCTTGTTTTGTTACATTACATAAAACTTTTATTAAATCCTTGCTATGTGTCATATAAAATGATGAGCATAGAGAACAGAAAAATTAAAAAAATATGATGGTAATTATTATCAAGGAACTTATATTTTAGTGGAAGAAGACAAAATAAAGGAGAAATGGGTATATTGTCAGAGAGAGGTTTAACCAGTAGAGATTTGGAGTAGCCCAGATAGTGGGCAGAAGGAAAATGAATAAAGTAGCTAAAATTTCTGAAGGTATGGTGAATCTGACCAAGAATTCACCAGTCAATGGGTCAGCTTTAGGGTGGAGACATCCTCAGTGGAGCAAGGCAACCACTATGAAACTGAAATAGACCAGATGTAACAGGAAAATCACTTGTTTCCTTCTCTATAGAAGGAGGGTGTGATTTGATGACCTCTAGGTCCTTTCTAGCTCTGGATTCATGATCCCATGATGCTCCAGTGGACCCCGGTGAACACATTCCTTTTCAGTTTTGTCAAATCAACTTTGTTTCTCAAGAGAAAGACCTTAAAATGGCTTGGTGCTTTCTGTTGTGTTCATTTTTTTACAGCAAGGTGTAACAGAAAGATAGAAAAATATTGTTACTCCAAAAGCTCATCTTTTTTTCTTTCCTCCCATATGAACATTTCCTTCATTCTGAGTTGCCTATTACCATCTTTGGCACACTTCCAAAATTCATCCTTACCTTGATCATTATTCATGCTTGAAAAATTTCCCACCTCATCTATTGTAATTTCCTCTTTTATGATCTTCTTATGTCCTCACTCTTTAAACTTCAGGGGGTCTAGACTGAGGTAGCCAAACAATTCCCATTCCCCAGCAAATGAGTTTTGTCATTTGTACTGATTTCTCAATCCTCTCCAAACCCAATGCACAGAGGGGACAAAGTGTTATAACTTAGTATTTATTCCCTGTCCCACCTTGGCAGGTTGTACTGCTTTTTGAGATCATAAGTTCCCCATGTCTCTTTTAAACACTCATTTTACCTGAGCTTCTTAATCTTCTTTCTTATTTCTTGCAAATTGATTAAGTTATTCTTAGCAGTGTACTATTATAAAAACTTTGTCCAAAATACACTCATGAAGGAAGATAAGGAATCAGTGACCCTGACTTTGGATCTTATCATGGAGTGCTTATTATCCCAGAACCATAGATCAAGAGTTAGAAGGGATTCTACTTCTAGGTTCTAAGATGACAGAGTAAGCACTGAATTGCTGTAATCCTCCAGGCAACCATAAAGTAGGACCACAAGACAAGTCCTTGAATGACAGAAACAGCAAGGAGATAGGATGGATCAATTATTTATCCCAGGAAATTCAAAATATTCTTGGCATTTGGGAAATGGGAGGGGGGGTTCTGTCTCAGGTAAGGTGGATTGGCTTTAGTCCAAGACAGTAAGCTTCCCAGCCAGAAGCAAGTCCTACTTTAGCAAATCAGCAGGAGATCCTAAGCCCTAGTTTGATGGAGCAGGTGAACACCAACATCAGGACCTCCCACGTACTTTGGCAAATCTAGGCGAACCTGCATACTCCAACTCTGGGGAATCATTACATGTTTTAGCTAGCACCATACAACCAGGCATCCTCTGGCAGCCAAACCTCCATCTGCCTTAGTGTAGCCCCAGGGAAACACAAAAACACCCCACCTGGACTAGCACATGCTAGACATCACTACTAGGACTCCAGCTAAGCAAAGGATAAGCTGTCAGGTTCATGCAGCCTCTAGCAGCACCAGCCACCCCTTACCCCACCCTCTCAGCTAGTACCAGATGCTAGGATCCCCCATAAGCATCAAGGCAACAAGTGCATTGTCAGATAAACAGTCAAACCTGTAGCTATTTAGGCATATGAGGGCCAAGAAAGCACTCTTACTACTGAAGGAGCAGAGCTCAAATTTAAAAGAAAGGAAAAGAGAGAGAAAAAGAGAGAAACAGAGACAAAGAGACAGAACGAGACAGAGAAACAGAGATGAACAAAAAATGAGAAAAAAATCTGACTATAGAAAACTATTATGGTGACAGGGAAGAACAAGACAGAAATTCAGGAGAAGAAAATAATGTCAAAATCTATGGGTGAAATCGTAAAGAAATGTGGGAAGAGATCTCAAACCCATATTCCATATTCATGGAATAGCTCAAAAAGGAGCTTAAAGATCATATAAAAGAGGTAGAAGAAAAACTGGATAAAGAGATGAGAGTGATGCAAGAAAATTATGGAAAAAAAATTAACATCTTAGAAAACTGCTTAAAAAGCAGAAGTGACCAAATGGAAAAGGAGAAACAAGAATCCAGTGGGTAAAAACAATTCCTTAAATAATACAATTGGCTTAATGGAAAAGAAAGCATAAAATCTACTTGAGGAAAAACACATTGGGCACAATGAAAACTAATGAGTCCTCTATGAGAAATCAAGAATTAATGAAACAAACTCAAAAAATGAACAAAGGAATAAAATGTAAAATATTCCATGGGAAAACCAATTGATTTGGGAAATAGTTCCAGGAAATTCAATATCAGAATCATTGGACTACTTGAAAGTCATAAAAGGACCTGGATGCTATCTGCCAAGAAATTATCAAGGAAACGAATCCTGATGTTCTATAACCAGAGGATAAAATAAGCACTGAAAGAATCCACTGATCACTTCAGAAAAGAGATCCTAAAATCAGAACTCCAAAAAATGTAGAGAACAATTTTCGGAACTATCAGGTCAGGACAAATACTATAAATAGCCAAAAAAAGAAACAATTCAACTATTAGGGAGTCACAATCAGGATTGCACAGGACCTGGTACCTGAAACATTAAAGGACTGGAGGTCATGGAATATGATATTTTGAAGAGAATAGGATGTAAGACTACCACCAATGATCACCTATTTGGTGAAATTAAGCATAATACTTCAAGATTTAAAATGTTCATTCAATGAAATAGAAGGATTTAGAGTTTTCATAAGTAGACCACAAAACCTAAATAAAAAAATCTGACCTACAATATTGATTCAAAAGAGGTCAAAAGGGAAAAGGAAATATAAGAGATTCAAAACAACTAAATTATTTATATCCATACATGGGAAAATGAAACTGGTAATTCTTAATAATTGTATCACATTAGTAAGCTAAAAGCAATATATATATATATATATATATATATATATATATATATATATACAGAGAGTATGAATATAAGATGAGTTTGGAGGAACGATCAAAAACAAAAAAATAACAACTAAGCAATGGGAAAGAGAAGCACAATGGGTGCAGAAGAAAGGGAGAAGTTTAATGGTGTAAATTATTTCACAAGAAGAGATACAAAAAATCTATTACAGTGGAAGGAAGCATCGTAGGGTGAGTAATGACTATCACGTGGACCTATTTTCATCTGTATTAACTCAAAGAAGAAATTATATACATGATCAGTTGGATATAGAAATCTATCTTACTAGACAGGGAAATAGGAAGAAAGGAGATTAAGTAAAGAGAGGGAACTGATATAAGGAAAGGCAAATCAAAGGAGGTGGTAGACAGAAGCAAAGTACTGGTGAGGAGTGAAAGGATAAAAGGAGAATGTGAACAAACGGAAGAATAAATAGTATTAATCATAACTGTAAATAAACATAAATGTGAACTTGATGATCTCCCATAAAACAGAAATAGATAGCAGAGCGTATCAAAAAATAGAAGCCTGTGATGTTTACAAAAAACACGCTTGAAATAGAGAGATACACAAAGCAAAAATAAGAGACTGGAGCAGAATCTAATACTTTAGTTGATAATCCAGTTCCAATTGATCAGTGATGGACAGAATCAGCTACATCCAGAAAAGGAACACTGGGAAATGAGTGTAAACTGTGAGCATTTTTTTTATTTTTCTTCACAGATTATTTTTACTTTCCAAATACAATTCTTCCTTTGCAACAACAACAACAACAAAATCCGGGTCTGCACATATATATCGTACCTAGGATATACTATAAGATATTTAATATGTATGGGAATGCCTGCCATCTAGGGGAGGGGATGGAGGGAAGGAAGGGAAAAACTTGGAACAGAAGAGAGTACAAGGGATAATGTTGTTATAAAAAAAAATTACCCATGCATATGTACTGTCAAAAATGTTATCATTATAAAATTAATAAAAAATAAAAAATATATACTTTAGCTGAAGGAAAAAAACGAGTGTAGCAATCAGAATCACAATTCTAATCTTAATCAAAGCAAAATCAAAAATAGATTTAATTAAACGAGTAAAGGAAATAAACTGCATGTTGCCAAAATGTACCATAGATAAGCAATATCAATATGAAAAATATATGCACTAAATGATATAGCATCAATATTCTTAAAGAAAAAATTAAGTGAATTACAGAAATAAACAGCAAAATTGTACCAAAAACTATACCAACTGTTCTCTCCCAGAACTTGATAAATTCAACAAAAAAAAAAAAAAAGAAAGAAACTAAGAAGGTCAATGGAATATCAGAGATGTTAAATAGGTCAGACCTTTGGAGAAAACTGAATAGAAGCAGAAAGAATTATATCTGTTTCTCAGCAATGCATGGCACCTACACAAAAATAGACCATATAATAAGACATAAAAGCCCAGAAATCAAATGGAAAAAGCAAAAATATTAATTGTATCCTCAAATAATAATGCAATATAAATTACATTCAATAAAAGGCAGTGGAAATATAAATAAAAATTAATTGAAATCAAGTAATGTAATCCTGAAGAAGAAATGTGCTGAAGAAGAAAACATAGAAACAATCAATAATTTCATTAAAGAAAATGACAACAATGAAACAACAAAGAGAAATTTATGGAATGCAGCCAAACTAGTACTTAGGGGAAATTTTCTCTAAATTCTTATATAACAAAATAAAAATAAAAAAAGAATCAACCAATGCATGCACTAAAAGAACACTTGGGGGAAAAAAAACAATTCAAATTTCTCCAATTGAGCACCAAATTAGAAATCCTGAAAATTAAAAGTGAGATTAATAAGATTAAAAGAATAAAAATGATTGAACTAATAAGTAAATCTAAGAGATGGTTTTTGTAGAAAAAAAATTGAGCTAGATGAGCTATTGGTTAATTTGATTTTTTAAAAAGGAAGAAGAAAACCAAATTTCCAGTATCAAAATTATTAAGGATGAAATAACCAATAATGAAGAAGAAATCAAAACAACCGTTATGAAATATTTCCCAGTTATATGCCAATAAATCTGAAATAAATATTCTAAAAAAATAAAACATTACCTAGATTAACTAATAAGTTTTATATATATATATATATATATACATATATATATATATATATATATATATATTTCTAATAAAATAAGGAAATAAAATGTCTAAATAACCCCATCTTATAAAAAGAAGTTGAAGAAATCATTAACAAAGTCCCTAGGAAAAAAGTTCCCAGGGGCAGATAGATTCACAAGTGAATTCTTTCAAACATTTAAAGACAATTAATTACAATTTTCTTTTTTTTTTATTTAGAATTTTTTCCCACAGTATATATGCATGAGTAATTTTTATAACATTATCCCTTGTATTCATTTTTCCAAACTATCCCCCCTCCCTCCACTCCCTCCCCCCGATGACAGGCAATCCCATACACCCTACATGTGTTACAATATAACCTAGATACAATATATGTGTGTAAATACCATTTTTTTATTGCACATTAAGTATTAGATTCCGAAGGTATAAGTAACCTGGGTAGATAGACAGCAGTGCTAACAATTTACATTCACTTCCCAGTGTTCCTTCTCTGGGTGTAGTTATTTCTGTCCATCATTGATCAACTGGAAGTGAGTTGGATCTTCTTTATGTTGAAGATTTCCACTTCCATCAGAATACCTCTTCATACAGCATTGAAGTGTACAGCGATCTTCTGGTTCTGTTCATTTCACTCAGCATCAGTTGATGTAAGTTTCTCCAAGCCTCTCTGTATTCCTCCTGCTGGTCATTTCCTACAGAGCAATAATATTCCATAACCTTCATATACCACAATTTACCCAACCATTCTCCAATTGATGGGCATCCATTCAACTTCCAGTTTCTAGCTACAACAAAAAGAGCTGCCACAAACATTTTGGCACATACAGGTCCCTTTCCGCTCTTTAGTATTTCTTTGGGATATAAGCCCAGTACGGCTGGGTCAAAGGGTATGCACAGTTTGATAACTTTTTGGGCATAGTTCCAAATTGTTCTCCAGAATGGCTGGATTCTTTCATAACTCCACCAACAATGTATCAGTGTCCCAGTTTTCCCATATCCCCTCCAACATTCATCATTATTTGTTCCTGTCATCTTAGCCAATCTGACAGGTGTGTAGTGGTATCTCAGAGTTGCCTTAATTTGCATTTCTCTGATCAGTAGTGATTTGGAACACTCTTTCATATGAGTGGAAATAGTTTCAATTTCATCATCTGAGTAATTACAATTTTCTGTAAACTGTTTAGAAAAATAGGCAAAGGAGAAAGCCTCCCAAACTCCTTTTTATGAGACAAATATAGTGCTGACACCAAACCAGGAAGAGCTAAAACAGAGAAAGAACATTATAGAGCAATTTCCGAATGAACATTGATGCAAAACTTTTGAACAAAACACTAGCAAGGTAGTTACAGCAATATGAAAAGGATTGATTTATTGTGCTGTTAATTGTCTAGCCTGAAGAAAGTAATGCAGCAATACAATAATCCAAGACAATGTTAAAAGATTCATCATCAAAAATGCTATCCATATCTAGGTACAGAACTAAGGAGTCTGAATGCAGATCAAACCATATTTTTTCACTTTTCTTTTCTTTTTTTTTCCATTTCTTACGGCTTTTCTCTTTTGTTCTAATTCTTTTTCAGGGCAAGATGAGTGTGGAAATTTGTTTGACATGATTATATATCTGTAGCCTATATCAGATTGCTTTGGGAATAGGGGAGAGGAGGAAAGAGCTAGAGGGAAAAAATTTTGAACTCAAAATCTTATAAAAATGAATGTTGAAAGCTATTTTAAAATATAATTGGGAAAAATAAGATACTATTAAAAGACAAAAAATAAAATTCAGAGTTAAAAAAGAAAGCAATGGAAACATGTTAATAATTCATATTAAATGGTTTAGCAAGTAATTTTTCCCCTGGAAAACTCATTATTGAATATTTACCAAAACAACTCTGATTTGAATTTAGGTCCTTTTATCCCAGTAGTAGCTGTTTTTTCTGCCTGTGAGACTTTGATTGGACAAGTCATTTAGTCTTCAATGTCAAGTGAAGTCATTGTTCTTTTTTTTCATCTGTACACTGAAAATAGGTGGTCTAAGTGATCTCTAAAGTCTTTTGTGAGTTTTATATAAAAATAAATACCTAAATGCCCAAATAAATGTGATTCCTGTAGTGCTTTAAAGCTTATAAACGTATTCCTCACAACAATCTTCTGGCTATTGTATATGAATTCCTAGCATTATGATCACACCTGGCACATAGGAAGGAATTAGTAGATCCTCTTGTTTTGTTTTGTTTTGTTTTTGGGGGGGAGGCAGTTGGGGTTAAGTGACTTGCCCAGGGTCATGTAATTAGTAAGTATTAACTGTCTGAGCTGGGATTTGAATTCAGGTCCTTCTGACTTCAGGACCACTGCACTATCCACCATGCCATCCAACTGCCCCATACTCTGTCTATAAATATTATCCCCCCTTTTTACAAATTTTTACAAAGCCTCAGGGAGGATGATTAAATCTAATATATATTTATTGATTGTATATTTGGGGACAGGGTTCTGTGGTAGATGCTGAGAATACAAATAAAATACAAATAAAAATGCCCTCAGTAAATTTTTGTTCTGGATTCTAGGAAGATGGTAGAGTTAAGCAGAAAATGTCAAGCTCTCTAAATTTCCTCCACAAAAAGAATAAATTTACACCTCAGAGTGAACATAGACTGGTGGAAAAAAAAAAGACCTGGGGTAAAACAGGGGTCTACAACCCAAGAAGGCTAGAAAAAAGACTGGATGATTGTGTTCAATTGGTATGAAGTGTAAACACCTCCAGGATAGCTCTATTGAAACAGTAATTGGGGAGCCCCAAGACTAGCCTAGTTCAGATAGAGCAGCTGAAAGCACAAAAACTTTCACCTCTCAGATTACTTGTAGATCCAGGGTCTGAGTGTGGAAAGCCTGAGGGAACCTCTGCTAATTAGGAATGGTGGACCCAGATGTACTGCAGAGACAGACCTTGGGCCACAAAGAACCAGCATACCAGATGAGTGCAGAGCAGTAGAGTAAAGATGCTGCTGGCTTCAGGAATTTGCAGGAGAGTGGAGCTTTTGGTTTGGGGTTCCAGAGAGCTGAAATGAAGCCAGAGGCAACATTCCCCTAATCCCAGTATTAGAGTTGCTTACACTAATAGTTCTCATTAACAAAGAGCAGACAAAGGAGAAATAATCCAACTAAATAAAATTACTATGGAAATAGGAGAAACCAGGGTTATTTTCAAAGAAAGATAATAAAGTAAAAAAAAGCCTCTTCTGCTCCCCAAAAGCATTGTTAGATAGCTCCCTACACAGAAAAAAAAGATAGAACTCAAAAGAGATTTCAAAAATGAAATGACAAGGATTCAGGAAAAGCTACAATAAAAATAAAAAACATCCAAGACAAAGAAAATTATTTTTAAAAAGTTAACCAATTAGAAAAGGAGATATAGTGTCTTAAAGAAGAAAATAATTTTTAATTTGAAAAATTACATATATATATACATATATATACACACATATATATGTATACACACACACACATATATATATATATATATATGTGTGTGTGTGTGTGTGTGTGTGTGTGTGTGTGTGTGTGCAATAAAAGAACTAAGCCTATGGCCAAAAATATTATATCCAGCAAAATTAACTATAATATTAAATGAAAAAATGGACGTGCAACAAAATTGCAGATTTTCAGAACTATGTTTCAGGCAAACCTGAATTTAATAGAAAATTTGACATATAAGAGCCAAAATCAAAGATTAATTTCAAGGGACTCAACATGCACAACATAAACAAATAGTTTGTTTTTTCATGAAAATATATATCATAGGTTTAAGATTGATATCAGTAATTGGAAACCTCAAAAGAAATATTGGGATAGATGGTGGCTTAGCAAACCTAAAACTGTATTATAAAGCAGCAGTCATCAAAACCATCTGGTACTGGCTAAGGAATAGAGTGATGGATCAGTGGAATAGAACAGATACACAAAACACAATAGTCAAGACCTAAAATAATCTGATGTTTGATAAACCTTCAAACTCCAGATTTTGGAATAAGAACTCACTATTTGAGAAAAATTTCCTAGAAAACTGGAAAATAATATGTCAGAAACTCAGCATAGACCCACATCTCACCCCTCATGCCAAAATAAAGTCAAAATGGGTGAATGATTTGGGCATAAAGATGATAGAACCTATAAACAAATTAGTAGAGCAAGGAATAATTTTCTATCAGAGCTTTGGAGAAAGGAGGAATTTTTGACCAAGAACTAGAACTCATTATGAAAGGCAAAATAGACAAATTTGATTACATTAAATTAAAAAGGTTTTGTACAAACAAAACTGACAGAAACAAGATTAAAAAGGAAGTACAAAGCTGGGAAAAAATCGTTACAGCCAGTATTTCTGATAAAGGTCTCATTTTTAAAATATATAAAGAATGATATCAAATTTATAAAAATACAAGTTATTCCTCAGTTGATAAATGATCAAAGGATATGAATAGACAATTTTCAGATAAAATTAAACCCATATATAGTTATATGAAAAAAATGCTCTAAATCATTTTTGATTAGGGAAATGCAAATCAAAACAACTCTGAGGTACTATCTCACACCTCTCAGATTGGATAAGATGATAGGAAAAGGTAATGATAAATGTTGGAGCAGATGTGGAAAACCTGGGACACTAATGCATTGTTGGTGAAGTTGTGAACTGATCCAACCATTCTGAAGAGTAATCTGGAACTATGCCCACAGGGCTTCAAAACTGTGTATACCCTTTGACCCAGCAATGCCATTACTGGTTCTGTATCCCAAGGAAATATTAAAGGAGGGGAAAGGATCCACATGTGCAAAAATGTTTGTAGGACCTCTTTTTGTGGTAGCAAAGAATTTTGAAAAGAGTGGTTGCCCATCAATTAGGGAATGGCTGACCAAGTTGTGGTATATGGAGATAATAGAATATTATTGTTCTATAAAGAGTGATAAACAAGCTGATTTACAAAGACCTGAAAAGATTTATATGAACTGGTGCTGAGTGAAATAAGCAGAACCAGGAATACATTGTATACAATAACAGCAAAAATGTGTGATGGTCAACTATAAAAGACCCAATTCTTCTCAGTATTTCAGTGATCCAAAGCAACACCAATAGTCTTTGGACAGAAAATGCCATCTGCAACCAGAAAAAGAACTAAGGAGACTGAATGTAAATCAGCACATGCTATGTTCACTTTTTTCTGCTTTTTTTCTTCTTTTTTTTAATCTCTCCTTTGTTTTTTTTTCCTTTTGCTCTGATTTTTCTCTCCCTATATGATTCATTAAGTAACGTGAATTAAATAATAATAAAATAAAAGTAATTATAGCAACAAGAAAAAATGATATCATAAAAAGTAAAGGATGTCAGATTAGGTGTCCTCTGAGACAACTTGCATAGAGATTATAATGTTATGATACTTATGAGCTACATCATGTCTTATCTACCCTGGGTTCATCTCTTCTTAAATTCTATTTCATTTCTTGATCTCATCAGCTCTCATGGAGTCAATGATCATCTTTATGTCAAAGAGTCTCAGTTCTATGTATACAGCTCTAACTTCTCTATTGACTTACAATCTACTACTTCCAACTAACTACTGGACATTTTGGACTACGTGTCCTATGGACAGTTTAAATTCAGTGTGTCAAACATTGAAATTATTTTTTCCCTCAAATTTCCCCCACTTCCAAAAATTTTCAGTCATGTTGAATGCACCATCGTTTCAATCAACTTGGCTTCCAACCTAGAGAGCTTCTTTCCCTCACTACCCCCAAGCCAATCAGTTGCCAAAATCTGTTGATTTTATCTCCCTAACATTTCCAATATGTCCATTTTTTGAGATTATAATTAAAGTTCAAGTCTGACCATGTCTCCCCCCTCCTCAATAAACTCCAGTAGCTCCCAATCAATTCTAAGACCAAATATGAAATTCTATTTTTGGTATTCTTCATAATTCACCTTTCCCTGTTTTTCCAATCATCTCACACCATCTCCCCTTCTACTCCTCCCCAAAACTCTGTGATCCAGTGACACTGGCTTTTTTGTTGATCCTTGAACAAGACCCTTCATCTCTTAGTTCAGGACATTTTTCCTGGTAGTTCCTTATGTCTCAATTGCTCTTTCTTTTTATTTCTATACCTTGGCTCCCTAGACTTCTTTTGCTAATATCTACCTTCTAGAGGAAACTTTCCCAACCTCTCTTAATTCCAATACCTTCTCTCTATTTGTTATCTCCAATTTATCCCATATATAGCTTGTTTGTATACAGTTTGGGCACATTGTCTCTTCTATTAGATTGTGAGCTCTTTGAAGCCAAAGGCTTTTTTGCTTTTCTTTTTATCTATAGCACTTCTTACACCTGACATATAGTAGGTATTTAGGTGGAATAGTGGATAAAGTGGTGGATCAGGAAGCAACAAGATCTGAGTTCAAATTCTGCATTAGACACTTAATAGCTATGTGACCCTGGGTAAATCACTTCACTCTGTTTGCCTTCATTTCCTCATCTGTAAAATGAACTGGAGAAAAAAAATTGGCAAACCACTATAATATCTTTACAAAGGAAACTACAGATGAGATCATAAAGAGTCAAAAATGACTGAAAAATCATCAAGCAAAAAATAAACATTTATTGATTTTCTAATTTGTAAAATGTTAGTGTGAGGTTGAGATAAGAACTGGAAGGATCCTTTCTAAATCCTCCTCTAAAAGAATGACCTCCAAACTGTTTCTCTCATATCTTTGTTAATTAAATAAAACAAGATAAAAAAATTAACTTTCAACATGTATTCCTAATGAGGCCTGGGAATAGGTATAGGACCTGTGATTTCATTGCTACAGGAAACTATCAGATGAAAGAAACTTATTTTATCAGTGTTGTCAAGCACTTTTAAGGCAATTTAGAGACTTAAATATTTGCCTGGGTCAATTAGAGATTTAGAGAATTGTTCAAGGTCACACTCAGGGTGGGTCAGAATTGTGAGGAGAAGCCTAAACTACCTGGCTCTGAGGCCAGCTATTTATACATTTTCTTAATTATGAATTCTATATTATTCTACTGTATCAAATTATTAACATATTATTAGTCTATACCATACTAATTAGAATATACTATATAAATAATATAGTATATATTCTAATGCATATAATGTATTATATTTATACTAACATTTATTATATTAATATAATGTATACATTGTAAAATTTACATAAATTGGAAATTAGGAAAGGGTTTCAGATAATGAAATAAAATTTGATTCTAGAGTCAATAGGAAATCACTGGAGTTTATTGAATAGGAGAGTAATATTGTCAGATGTGTGATTTAGGAAAATCATTTTAATGGTTCTGCATATGGGCAACAGATTAGAAAGGGGAGAGATTTGTAGCAGGGAGACTAATTAGGAGATTTTATAAAGGGTGGGTCAGTAAGTTGCAGAGGGTAGGTGGTGGTGATCACTTGAGTAAAGAGAAGAGGACAGATGTGAGTGATATATAAATGACAATATTTAGCAATTGATTAGATTTATGGAGTGAAGAAAATGGAGGAGTCAAGGATGACATCAAGGTTGCTAACCTGAGTGACTGGGAGAATGATGCTGACCCTGATAGAATAGGGAAGGTCGGAAGTGAAATTATCTGGGGCAGGGTAGGAAGAGAGAAGGAGAGAACAATTAGAATGATATCTTCATTCTATTCCAACCCACCTATGCCTGCATACACTATGCAAGTCATTTTGTTTAGCACTTAGAATAATATTAGGAGCTTAATAAATGTTTGTTGATTGATTGCCCCATGGAATAAGGAAGGGAGACAGAGCTCTTACTTCCTTGAAGCCTGCCTTCTGAAGTGCCTTGAATTACCACAAGGTGATTTAGTAGTATAGAGATGCTGGGGAGTGAGTGAGGGGGAAGAAGGGAGACACAAAATGTTCCCTTTGTAGTGGTTATGGGCTCCTGAATCTTAACTTGCAATTATCCTGAGGGATCGAAGCCTAGGATAACTGGAGGAGGTCAGAGTTAGGAGGCCATGGAGTGGGGGAACCATTGGACAATGATGGATGAAGACATGGTAGAGTTGTTTCAGGGACATGCCCACTGTGGTACTGGAAGGAGGAGAATGGAAAGAGCACAATCTTCCCACCCTTTGAGTTTGATCTCACTTCCCTTGGAGTAATACTAACAACCCATTGAGATTAGGATATAGCTTCAACTTTGGAGATCACTGCTCTAAAATATGATTCTAGTAGAAATAGATTATCCAGATTTTTGTAAGACTTTAAGGGAGATAATAATTCTATATCATAAATATTTATCACCTAAGTATTTTCCTCGCAACCACTCTGTAAGAAAGTGAGGCACAATGGATAGAACACCATGCTTGAGGTTAGGAAGACCTGAGTTCAAATCTGGTGTGAGATTTACTAGTTATAAGACCTTGAGTAAATAACTTAACCTTTCTCTGCCTCAGTTTTCTCGACTATAAATAGGAACATTAATCATAACTACCTTGCAAGCGTGTAAGGATTAAAGGAGATGACCTTAAAGTATTTAGCACAGTTCTTGGTGCATAGTAGACACTTAATAAAGGCTTTTTGAAGATTTTATTTTCCCAATATGTCCCTCCTGTATGGTAGGCAAATGGTGGGAGAGTTGCTATATCCCTTGAACAGTTGAGGAAACCCATGTACACAGAGGTTTAATGATTTGACTAGAGTTAGTAACTTTGTTAACTGTCCAAATTAGGATTGAAAACCAGGTCTCTCTTGATTTCAAACCCAGGATTCTTTTACTTTGCCCATGTATGTAATTTTTTTTTTGATGGGACCATAGGATCATAAAATTGAAAGTCTTTAGAGATCGCCTAATTCAAATTCTACAAAGAAGAAAAATGAGACCCCCAAATCCATTTATTTCTAATTTCCATGTTTATATTATTTTATATAATTGCATAATTTTGTAATTCATTTTATAGCATATGTGCTCATGATGTTAAGAATGTAAAATTCTCAAGGTGAGAATAGACCTCAAAAGATCATACTTTCCAAAGTATATCACGGCTGATGTAAAGAAAAGAATGGTAGATTTGGAGTGGGAGGCTTTGAATTCAGATCCCAATTCTTCCATTACTATCTGTGCTGTTGTTCAGTAATTTCAGTCATATCCAACTTTTTGTGACCCCATTTAGATTTTCTTAGCAAAGACTTGCATACTTTGCCTTTCTTTTTTTCTGGTCATTTTACAGATGAGGAAACTGAGGCAAAAAGGATTATGTGACCTTAGGGAAATAATTTTGCCTCTCTACCTCAGTTTTCTAACTTATGAAAAGTAGTGGGAGAGGGTACATTATATGATTTCAATAACCCCTTGTGCTCTGAAATCTCTGATCTGACCTGACTACTTGATCTCTGCAGAAATACCCAAAATGCTATCAATACAACTTGAAGCAACCCATTCTGATACTGAACAGCTTTTACTGTTAGGAAGGTGTTCTAGACATAGAGCCTCTCATTGATACTGGCTCTGACTTCTAGAGCCAAGCTGATCCAATGGTTGCAAAAACCTTCTTTGTGTTCTACCTGACTCATTTTTCTCCATGCCATTCATCTTCCACACATCTGCCAGAAAAATTTTCACAAATTAGAAGTCTATGTCCTTTTCCTATTAAAAAAAATCCCAGATCTTATCTCTATGATAAACTCCTCTGACATATAAAGCCCTTCAAAACTTGGGACCATCCTATCTTTCCAGTCTTACTACACAGAACTTCACTTTCTACTCCCTAAGCTTTCCCATCCACAACACTTAATTTCCCACCTCCACACCTTGTCTTTTATGCCTGGAATGTCCTTTTTCATCCCCTCTTCACCTTAAAATCCTTATCCTCTTTTGAGACTTATCTGAAGTACCCACTTCTACATGAGCCTTTCTGATGACTTCAAATGGCTGTTCCCTTTTTCTTAAAACCCCTTGTACTGATTTTGTACACATTACTAATAATCTGCCATTTAGAACACTGCCTAGCATTTAGTCAGCCCTGAAAAATTGCTTTACCTGTCTATATTTACATGCTCTCTCTTCTCAGCATAATATAAATTCTTTGAGGGCAGGGACTGTCTCACTTCTGTCTTTTTATCCATCACCTAATTCAGTGCTTGGCACATAAGAGGCATTTAAATTCTTGCTGACATTTAATGAATGCCTTTTCTACTTGATAATGTTCATTTATTTGACTATAGTTACTACACCCATATCTCTACCCCATCACCACCCCCATGCTTTTCTTTTTTAGAATTTATCTTTAATTTATGGAATAAAACAAGTATTTCCATAACATGGTACAATAAAAAATGATTGCACATGAAACTTCAAATCTATTAGATACAATTTTCTATTCCTTTTAAATATATAATAAAGTTATCATGTAAATTTCTTGTTTTTCCTTTTTTTTCCTCAGCTTCTCTTCTGCAGAGTAGAAATAGAAAACTCAGGCAAGAACAATACCAAAGAAAAGAAAATATATATTCCTTCCTAGAAATCAGTCACTGCAGTTTCTGCAAAGTACATTAAGATATAAAAATGAATTTCAAAGTTGGAAAGTACTTTAGTTACCATCTATTCCAAATATACCCCACAAAAAATCCACTTTCTGACATATCCAAACAAATTATTATTCAGTCTTTGCTTGAAAGTCTTTAATGGGAGATGGAGTCTCATTAACTCTGAAGGCATCCCATTCCACTTTTGTTCAGCTCTGTTGATAAGTCAACCTTAATCTGTCTCTTTATTACTTTCAGTCATCACCCAGTTCTGTTTCTGTATCTAAATAGAATAAGATTAATCCTTTTTCCCAAATAACAACCTTTCAAGTACTTGAAGATGGCTATCATGTGTCCTCTGAATCTTTCCTTATCTAGGATCTTATCCATTCCCCATTCCTTCATTGTGTGACAAGAATTTGAGTACCTTTTTCATCCTAATCACTGTCCTCTGAATACTATCCAGCTTCTCAACACACTGAATATTGACTTAATATATTTTGGGGTGTCCTTATTTTGTCCATTTACACAATCGTCCATGACAATTTGCCCAATGATGGCCACGTTGATACCTTTCTTTTTCCATTGCCAAAAATGAGAGGTGGAGAGGTTCTGGGCAGAGTGGAATGGGTGGAATTGAGAAAAGCAAAGCTACTAGAAACATGCACTCCCTGTAGAGAAACTCAGTGCTGTACTTGTCATTCTGTTCCCACATATTAGATTATGTGATATGTAATTATGTGAGCTCTACTGTATATTTAAGGATAGTTATTTCCCATCACTTTTCTAGGCCAATTTCTTCCTTGATTTCTTGGCTGGGTCCTGAAAAACTCTTGTGTTTCCTTAAAATAAAAATTAATGGCTTTTCAGAAAACTCCATAAGGAAGATGATGTGTCTCACAGGATGGATTTCATAATCAGTCAGTTTCCAAGTACTGCATTTGTTACCAAAACTACTCTTAATTGGTGCTTATTGGGATTTTTTTTCCTTTCTAATTTTGGGCTCGTTCTAAAAAGAGAATCAAATTAAAACCCTGAAGTTCCTAGCACCAGGGGGTTTTGGTTTGAATTTGGTTTTAATTCATAACAAACATCCTATTGGAGGGCATGAATGCTTCCAAAACCAGTCAGAGAGACCTCTTTCCAGGTGAATGGAAAGGTTTCTGTCTTTGGACTGGAGCTTCATATAGTCTAGGAGATGATACTAAGTGGCGAAGAAATTCATCTGAATATCATTCTCTTTGAAGTTTGAGAAGCATCAGTCATGTCTATGTAAAATTTAGTTCAATTTAATGAAGCAAGCAGGATTTTAAAAAATATATCTAGTATTTGCCAGGCACTGTGTTAGGTCCTAAGAACCCAAAAATAAAAGACCATCAGTTAGTGAGTTTCTGAGGACTGGAGCTATTTTTCCCTTTAAAAAATTAGTCCCAGGACTCTAATACTCAACAACAGTCCCTGAATAGCTTAATAAATGGTCATTGAACCAGATCTGACCAGCCCAATTTTGCGTTTGAAGAGATCATATTCTATTGAGAAATATAGCATTTAAAAATAAGAAAATGTAACAATATCTTTGAGGAGGAAGGTACATTTAAAGTTGCCCATGATCCCTCTTCCTTGAAAAAAGAAAGGGATATTAGAGGACAGAGTGAGATAGGAGGAAGACAAAGCAAACATGTGCCATAGACTGAGAACTAACAGGGGAATAATGTGAGGAGAAGAAAGCAGCGGAGGAAAAGGAGTAAGAGTAGTTGTAGTAACACAAATAAGAATTTCCTGTCTTCCCTCTCTGCCTCACTCCCTCTTTTCCTTCCTTTCCTCCTTCCTTCCTTTTTTCCTCCCTTTTTAATCTCTCTCTCCTTACTTTATCCCCATCAATTTCATATTTGAAAAAAGAGAAGTGATAGAAGGATAAACAGGTTTGGGATGAGAGAGGGAGAGACTCATTTAACTTATCTTTTCTCTTTCTGCTACTTATAGTATACTGGAACAACTTTTGGTGGAGTCAGAAGAATGGGTATAATATCTGATTCTATCATTTGATTCAGTTTGAATAGATCTTCAGCTATAAAATAAGCAGTTGGACTAATGTATACTCCTGCTCTGAACTATGATCCTAGAATCTTCTTTCTTTTTATTTTATACACTCTCCCTTCAAGACTCAATTTTACTGAAGTGGGCTTCAGTTCGGTTAAAATTAAACTAGATAAAATGTTATTAAAATTAATTAGCTACACAATAAGATGAACCAAGATACTTAGCATATTGAAGAAGGAAACTGTGATATAATAGAAAAGATACTGAATTTAGTGTCAAAAGTCTAGTTCAAATTTCAGTTATTTAGCTTTCTACTTCTGTAGTCTTGGACAAGTCATATAAATTCTCTGGACTCAATTTCCTCACTTGTAAAATGAGAATGTTGGATTGTGTATCAATCAACCAAGCAACATTTGTTAATTACCTTTTATATGCCAGGAAATGATGAAATAAAGGTAAAAACAAAATACACCATGCCTTCAAAGAGCTTTCATTCATTTTAAGTGGCGAACATGTACATATTTAAGTGCATTAAAAATCTGACAGATAGATAGATAGAGCTGCCATATATAATGCTGACAACTGATAAATAGTCCATGTGTTATTACGTGTATGAAATAGTAGCCTCATTTGTGGAATTTGATGGTATATGTCTGCCTTTGGTACTGGAGGAAATCCTAAATATATTGGCCAACCACAACAATCCTAAAGCCAAGTGACCTAATGCCATCAGGAAACTGTGGTACCAATTCAGTCCCTAGACTTCATTCTATTTGGGTTGTTCCCTTGCCTAGTTTACTCCTTATACGTTTCTCTCTATCTAAATCTATGCCTATGATTCATATATTTTCCTCTTGGTTCCACAAACCTCTTCTCCCTCCCCAGCTTCTGCTAAAAAGGGAAACACATCTCCTGCCTCTTTAAAGTTAGACCCCTTTTCTCATTCTCCCTCTCCAGTCATTAGCCACATAAGTCAGGGTTAGTGAAAAGGGTCCAGCTTTTCTTTATATCACTGAGATTCAAGATATTACTAAGGAAATGACAGACATCCACTGGTGAACAAATTGTTTGGAATGTCAGCTCTCTTGGGCTGCCAGAGAGAGGGAAGAAAGATTTTTCTCTTCATTACACCTTCTTTTTTCAGTAGAGCAGGGAACAAATTATTACCTGGATAGTTAATGGAGCTAAGTAAGCCACAGAAAAGAAGGAAGAAGTCATACGTTGAGTTTTTGTGTCTATGGGTTATTACTCTATCCAGATTAAACTTGTTCTGCTCTCCCCACTCCCATCTGACCTCCAATAGGCTATCAAAGGGCTTCCTCTGGGATCTTCTCCAAAGCTTTTCTTCCATCCTGCTGCTCATTTACCTAAATAGTACAAACCCCAATATCCTTATCTCTTTCCCTTTGTCTTCTTCCAATGTCATGAAAGAAAGGTTCATAAAATACACAACGATACATAAAATGGCAAAGAGGAACAAACAGAATATTCATAGGGAGTAGGATCCCACAGAAAGGTATTGCACCAATTAGTGATATTCTGATCACAAGGAAACAGAGTGGATATCCAGCTTGAATACTCAAGAGGGTTAATTCATCAGTCTCTCCAAAGCTCCCAAGAAACGGTCATCCTGAAGGATGACCTTTAATGATAATGAATCTTTAATGAGAATTCACTTCATCTTTTCTTTTTTCCTTTATTACTTATTATCTTCTCCTTATACAACCCCTTCCACTTTCAGGATATTTCTTTTAATTTATGCAAGCCCTCCATGGTCTCCTGTTTGCTGTAACTGGTTACTGGTAATAATAACAAATAAATTACTGATTTGTCATATTTTAACTTTCACAAAGCACTTTTCCATTAATTATCTCTTTTGAACCTCTTCTCCTATGGCATTAATGCTGTAAATATGAATATCCCTATTTTATGAGAAAACAGGCTGAGAGAAGGAAGGAAGGAAGGAAGGAAGGAAGGAAGGAAGGAAGGAAGGAAGGAAGGAAGGAAGGAAGGAAGGGAGGGCCATTTTGTAGTTGATAGAACTTAGCCTAATAGATATGAAGTAGTTTACCTATGATCACGCAGCCTGTAAGTGTCAGTGGTAGGACTTGACATTAGACCTTCCAGACTCTGAGGTAAAGTCTCTTTTAATTAAACCACATTTTCTCAAAAAAAAAAAAAAAAAAAAAAAAGCAGCAAAGTTTGTTCAGTGGGTAGAGTGCTGATTTTAGAGTTAGGAAAACAAGTTCAAATCCTGCCTTAGACATTATGTGTATGGCCATAACAAATCATTTAATTTCTTTAGGCTTTAGTTTCCTTATCTACAAAATGAGGAGATTGTACTTTGTGACTTCCAATATCCATTCCAACTATGAGTCTCTGATTCTATGAATAACAATCACAAACTTAACAGGTCATGTTTACAAAGCACTCTAAGGTTTTTAAAGCAATGTCTTCCCAAATAACCCTGTGAGAGAGCTAATGAAAATAATATTTCCCCCATTCAAGAGAAAAGAACATGAGATTCTGAGTGATTCTATCCAACATAGGATTTTAACCCAGGTCTCTCTTGAGATCTCTCCTGATCAAGCATGTCATCCACTGTGCCAGAGACTTCTCTAGCCACCAGGGAACATAGGAAATAGTTGATATGGTTCCTTTGTGTTCCACAAATAGAGATACCAGAGAGAACAAATAAAAAAGCTGATAGAAAAGTATTTATCCTTATCTTTCTAGAGAGAGAGAAAAAACAAACAAACAAAAAAAAACAAGGTTCTCTTTCCTCTAAAAATGTTTGCAGATTTTGTAATAAAATAACAGCAACAATAATAACAAAAACTTTTGTGGGAAATACGCTAGTGCAGCATTTCTCTGGTAATGTTGTAAGTAAGAGGTGACATCAAAATGACATCAATGACATGTAAAGCGAGTAGGTTAGCCATATTGCTAAATTGGTAAATAATAGGGAACTGTCAGGTTCCATATTGATATCCACAAAATATTAAGATTTATATCTCTGGACTTTGAAGAGCCAGGTTCAAATTCTGAATTTTCTATATAATTTTTGTGAGCCCAAACAAGTCATTTTCCTTTCCTGGACTTCATTTCCTCATCTCAGAAATTAAGGGATTGGGCTAAATAATCTCACAAGTTCCTGCTAATACTAAATGCTACAGTATTAAGAAATGGTACCTCTTTTCCAAGATGATTAGGAAAAAAAAGAAAAGAACTTATGTGTTTTAAAATAATTATAGCAGCTCTCTTTATGGTGGCAAAGAACTAGAATTTAAGAAGATATCTATCAATTGGGAACTTGTCGAACAAGTCAGTATATGATTGTGAAGGAACACTACTGAACCATAAGAAATGATAAGCTCCATGCCCTAAGGAAAAAACATGGCTAGACTTACACAATTAGAAGAGTGAAATGAAGAGAATCAAGATAATGTTGTATATAATAACTGCAATATTGTTTTTAAAACAACTTTTAATGATTAAGTCATTTGACCATGATAAAAAACCCAAAATAACTAAGAAAGTCATATGAAGGAAGATGCTATCTGCATCTAAAAAAAGAATTAATCAATAGAAGTATTGGAATGATTTTACATATATGTGTGCATTCACAAGTATATGTATATACATACACATATCTCTCTATATATATACACACATACACACATATATCTTTGTCTAATGGTAGCCATTTGTTGGAGAAGAGGGGGGAAAAGATACTTTCATGATAACTGTATTATATCTATTTTTTAAAATAGCAAGTTGTGCACAATAGATTTAGTTCCATGCACAATCATTTTTAATATTCTACTAAGCTATAGAAATATCTGTTTTATTTCTTAAGTTCAGAAGAAAAAAATAAATAAAATTTAAAAAGAAATAATGCCTCCAGGACTTGGATAATGCCTTCCCAGCAAATTTATTTATAGAAAGATCTTCAGCATGAAGAGTTGTAAGTAATCAGAAGGCATGAGTGGGTTATAATCTGCATTAGTGCTTAGAGGATCTATGCCAATGGAACTCAAGATCCATCCAAGTATGGAATCATTTCTAATATGAATAGCTTTTGAGTATAATGCATTTTCTACAAATTATATTATTTGATCATCTCACCCTATAAGATATTGTTGTGCTTGTATTTAGTATACTCATTTTATAGGGCTTGTATTTAGTATACTCATTTTATAGGTGACAAGACTGAAGAGCAGAGAGGCTTAATGTATGTATTAAGCCTTATATATATTTACATATAATCTGTCTCCTCCCCTCTTCTTCCTTCTCTCTCTCCCTCCTTTCCCTCTTTCTCTCCCTCTTCCTTTTTCTCTTCCCCCTCTGTCTCTCTCTGTTTTTCTCTCTCTCTGCCTGTCTCTCTCTGTCTCTGTCTCTCTCTCTTTCTCTCTCTCTCTCCCTCTTCCCCCTCTCTGTTTTTTTCTTCTCTCTGTCTCTGTCTTTCTTCCTTTATTGTTCTCTCTCTCTTTCACACACACACACACACACACACACACACACACACACACACACACACACTTTGTACTAGGATCTCAGATACAAACACAGAATAGCCTTTGCCCTTAGAAAGCCCACAATACACTGGAATGAATCACTGTAGATATAAATCAGAAGTTCTTTAAGAATAGAAACTTTTTTTTTGTATATTCAATGCCTAAAGAGTGATCTATATGCATATAGTAGATGCTTAATAAATGTTTGTTGATTGACTTATTTGTTGATAGAAATCCACAGAATTCTTCTTTAGATGAATTAGTTTGGAGGTGACCCTCTATTCTTGAACCTCTGTCAGTGGAGTTCCAACTCTAATGTGATTGAGAGATCTTACTAAACTTAATAGGTGTCGATTCATCCAGTGACTCACTCAATCAGTCAATAAACATTCATTAACCCATATTATTTGTCAAATACTATGTTAAGCATGAGGGAGGCTCTGGAAAGACCTCATGCACAAGATAGAATTTGAAGGAAGCCAAGAAAATGCCAGTCACTGTGCTAAGCACTGAGAATAAAAAGAAAGACAAACTCCAGAGATTCTCTATGCAGTTTTCACATTCTAATAGAGAGACAATACGGACACAACTTTGTACATAAGATATATAGAGAATAGATGGAAGGTGATCTGAGAGGGCAGATACTAGCAGTAGGAGGAGAATGGGGGAGAGACAGGAAAAGGTCTTCTGAAGAAGGTAGGACTTCAGTTGAGCTTTGAAGTAAGTCTGTGTCAATTGTCCAGAGTCTAGTTGGGCCCAATATGGAGAAGGATGATGCTAGACAGTCAGCTATTAAAACAAGGATCTGTAATAGACTGCCAGCCTATAATACACTGACCAGCTCTGACCTTGGAATTAGAAGATCTGATATTTCCTATCTATATAACTCTGGGCAAATCACTTACCTTCCCTTTTTCTCAGTTTCCTCATCAGCAAAGATGGCGGGTGGGGTAGCAATGGAAAGAAGCATCTACCTTTCAGGGTGGCTATAAAATGCTTTGCAAAACTCAAAATAGTAATTGAAGGAGATGATGATGTTCTGAGATTCTTTCAAGTTCTATGCTTATAATTCCATGATCCTATGTAGAAGAGATATTCTCTTTAGCTGAAACCTTAATGATGCTATGACTTACTTTAGGAATTATACTGGTTAAAAACAAGTTTTTCCTATCAGCTTATTTTCTTGTCGTTTGCTCATTTCCCCCACCTCCTCATAAATTTGAGTGAAACAAACAAATTTCTTGTGGAGCTTCACTATTCAGCCAATGACAGCGCATTCAGTTTTGCTCCTGAGTTACATGATTCCAATATATGACCCCTATCCCCCACCCCCAAACACCATTCCCATATGTACAGACTCAGAGAGATTACCAAATCTTCTCCCTTAATAGCTAAGCCAACCAGAAAAAAAGTGAGTTAATTGCTTGATGGATAAGTGTGGGAAAGGATCATCATTTTTAAATAAAACCTGAACCTGAATGAAGGCCAAAAAGGTAGATCACTGATCTTCAGAGGAATCAGCGAGAGGATATACAAATCCCTCAGGAGAGAATGATGCTGATCTACTTGGTAAATTTTATTCTCTAAGTGGCTTTGAAATTGACAAATAAATTCTCAGATATTGATCATCCATGGACAGAAGCTAGTTCATTAATGGGGTCTAATAGGGTAAAGAGAGAAAAGAATTGGAGTCAGAAGAACTAAAGACAAATCCTTATTCTTACACTGACTGTTGGTGTCGCCCTGAGAAAGTCGTTGCCCCTCTCTGGCCCTCAGTTTTCCTTTTTCTATAAAATGAAGAATCTTTTAGGCCCTATTCAACTCAAAATGAATAATCCTAAGATGCGATTTTCAGAAATCAATTGCCAGATACTAGGATAGCTTGTATTCTAGAGCAGGGACAGGAATAGTAATGGGAAATTTTGGAGTTAGGAGTTTAAATCATCAGTGAACTTATAATTAATAAAAATTGAATGTGGCCCCATAGTTTGAGAGAGAGAGACATTCAGACAGAGAAAGAGAGAAGAGAAAAAGGAAGAAAAGAAGAAAGGAAGGAGAGGGGAGGAAAGGAGAGAGGGAGGGAGAAAGGAAGGAAGGATCAAAAGAGAGGAAAGATAAAGAGACGCAAAGAAAAGGGGTGAAGGAGAAAGAAAAAGTAAAATGGGGAGACAGAAAAGAAAAACAAGGCAAGGGATGGAGATAGACAAAAACAGAGGGAAGAGGTGAAAAAGAATGGAAGAGATAGAATGTATGTGTGTGTGTGTGTGTGTGTGTGTGTGTGCGCGTGCACGCATGCGCTTGGAGAAAGAGACAGACAGAGGCAAAGAGAGAAAATAAGAATTTCTCTGGCCTTTAAGAATTGCCAGTCAGAAAAAAAGGATAGGGAATAGAAAAACCTAATGTGCTTAGGTCTGATTTCCAAATGAAATTATCTTCTGCCCTTTCTTAACTTTCCACAAGATGAAAGGAGACTTCAAACAGCTAGCCATGGTAGGTTTTAATTTATTCTGCAGATGATTTCTTGTGCCTAATTCTCTCATATCCATGAAACTGAAGCAGGAACAGAGAGGTGTTTGAAATTTTAAGAGTCAGCATCAAATTGGAGATGATATATTCTGGGATAAACAGAGGATAAGGGAAGACTAGTAAGAAAACAATGGAAGCCAGAATAAAGTGCCTTTTTATGAATGCTTCAATTTATTAGCCTTTCTCCCTAGTGGTATACAGAGATGATAATGTATTGCTGAGGAAATAAAGATGGGTGACTGTAGTTCAATGGACAGTGCCCTAGATTTCATATCAGAGGATATGAGTTCTCATCCTGACTCGACAACTTGTTACCTGAATAGTCTTGGGCAAATCAATTTCAGTTCCTTTCTACTCTAGAAAATGAGGCAAATGGCCTTTAAGGTTATTCCAGAACCGAATCTTTGACCACCTAATGCTTTTTCATATATTTCACATGGTGTGTCTCTGGAACATAAAATATCTTGGTAGCTTTTCTCCCTTTATGAAAAAAATAAAAGAAATGCATCATTTGGTGGGATCATAGAATGCCAGAATTGGAAGAATTTCATCATTATAAATCATGAAATCATCTCATATAACACAATCTTTTTTTTCTTTACAAAGAAATTGGGTAATTGAATGGGAATAAGAGTCTTTTCTATGAGAGGGCCAGAATAGAAACCAAGAGAAAGGTGTCCACACCTCTCTCCTAATCATATCATCTTGGAAACACCAAAATTTCCAGAACCTCAAAACTAGATGTGAAAGCAGGAATGCAAAAACACCTGAAACTTTAGGGAGTGCTCCTCCTCTCCCCTTGATGGAAGATAACCTAACATTTACATAGAATTCTAAATGAAAAAAATAGGGTAGAAGAATAAGCAAACAAAAAAAAAAAAGCAAAACAGAAAGGAACCTCACCATATAAAGCTGCCATGATGAGAGGGAAAATCAAGACAGACACTCAATAGATGAGGTCAAAACAATTACAAGCAAATCCTCAGAAGAAAAAAAAAAGAGAGAAAGAGAGAGAGAGAGAGAGAGAGAGAGAGAGAGAGAGAGAGAGAGAGAGAGAGAGAGAGAGAGAGAGAGAGAGAGAGAGAGAGAGAATTGGATGCAAGCCAAAAAAGAATTTCTGGAAGAGCTAAAATTTATTTTCAAAATTAAATAAGAGCAGAAGAGGAAAAATTAAGTGAAGAAATGGAAAGCAAAGGAATAAAATTATGAAAAAAAAACAACAGGCTGATAAGAGAGGCATAAAAATATAGAAGAAATTAACAATTAAAAAGCAACATTGGCCATACCAGGGTGGGGGGGTGAAGGTACAAAAGCTCACTGAAAAAAAGTAATGTCTTAAAAATTGGATTTGTGGGGCAGCTAAAATGAGCAGTGGATAGAGCATGGATGCTGAAAGTTAGGAGAACCAGAATTCAAATGTAGCTTCAGACATTTACTAGCTGTGTGACCCTGGACAAGTCACCTAACTCCAATACCCTTGCCAAGCAAAAAAAAAATGATTTGGATAAATGGAATCTAATGATTCCATGTGACATCAAGAAATAAGGAAACAAAATTAAATGAAGAAAAATAGAATAAAATGTGAAATACCTATTGGAAAAAAGTATTGAGAAAAGATAATTGAAGAATTATTAGATTACTTGAAAGCCACTTCAAAGAAAGAGCCTATATATCATCTTTAAAGAAATTTTAAAAATCAACAAACAAAACAAATTCTGTGATATCCTACAATAGGGTGGAATAGAAATTGAAATAATTTTCCAATTCCAACAATCTTGAAAGATATCTCAAAATGGAAATTCCTTGGAATATTATAACCAAATTCCAGAACTCCCAGGAGAAGAAGAAAATATTGTAAATAAAAAGAAATAAACCACTCACATACTGTATAATCATGGGCAAGATTATATGATATTTAGGAGATATTAAAATATTAGAGGGCTTGAAATATAATATTCTGGAAAGCAAAGGAGTTATGGTTATAACTACAACCACCTATCTCATAAAATTGAGCATACTTTTTCAGGGGAAAATAGATATTTAATGAAATAGATGATTTTCAAACATTCCTAATTAAAAGACTAGAGCTGAATAAAAAAAATTGATCTTCAAAGACAAGCCTGAGAAAGATAAAAAGAAAAATGAAAAATGAGAAAGAGAAAACACAAGAAATTCACTATTTATATACATTTGTAACTCTTAAGAACTTTATTGCCATAAGAGCAATTAGAAGGAGTATACAAATACAAATTACTATTATGGGATGATATTAAAATTAATTAGAAATTAAATAATCTAATCCTAAAAGAATAAGCTTTAACTATAAGAGTAAGTGTTATCTCCAATAGAGATAAGCTGGAAGCCTCAATAAAATCAGAAGTTAAGAAAGAATGCTTATTATCATCACTATTATTCAATATTATACTAGAAATGCCATCTATAGTAATAAGAGGAGAAAAAGAAATTGAAGGAATTAGAATAGGCAATAACGAAACGAAACTATCACTCTACAGATGATATTGTGGTATACTTTGAGAATTCTAGAGAATCAACAATATCAACAACAAAAGTTGAAATAATTAACAACTTTCGCAAAGTTGCAGGATACAAAACTTACCCACAAAACTCACCAGCATTTCTCTATATTGCCAACAAAGTCCAGCAACAAGAAAAAGAGAAATTCTATTTAAAATAATTTTAGACAATATGAAATACTTGAGCATCTTTTAGCCAAGACAAATCTTGGAAGTATATGAAAAAAATTGAGAGACGCTTTTCAAACAAATAAAATGTAGATCTAAACAAGTGAGAAAATATTAATTGCTCATGAGTAGGTTGTCAATATAATAAAAATAAAATTTCTATCTGAATTAAATTACCAAAAAAAATTATAGAGCTAGAAAAAATAATAACAAAATTCTTTGGGAAGAACAAAGAATAAAGAATATCAAGGAAATCAGTATCAAAAAGGGTGAAAGAAAGACTAGTTGTAAGAGATCTCAAATTGTATTATAAAGTGGAAATGATCAAAACAACCTTTGAAAAAATAATGAATGTTAAAATTGTTTTATGTTATCAGGTGGAAAAAAAATATAATGTATATAGATTTTTTTTTGCTGAGACAATTGGGGTTAAGTGACTTGCCCACAGTCACACAGCTAGAAAGTATTAAGTGTCTGAGATCAGATTTGAACTCAGGTCCTCCTGATTTCAGGTCTAGTGCTTGATCCACTGTGCCATCTAGTTGCCCCTAGAAAAAATATTTTAAAAAAAGAAACAGGCTTCAGAGAAGTGAATTGACTTGTACAAGGTCACACAGGCAGGAAATGCAGAACCAACATCTGAACAGCAGCATTCTTTCACTATAGTAACCACTCTATGCCTCAGATTCCCCCTTTCTAATAATAATACCTACCTTAAAATATTGTTATGAAGAGCATATGAGAAGTATAAAATGTTTTCACAAACTTTAAGGTACACTATAAAAATCACTATTATGACTATTAAATGTTTGTGTCGACTTAGGGAAGTCGCTAATATTCTCCTGGCTTTTCTTGCCTTGTTTCCTCTACAATGCCCTTCTCTAGTGCTCACCCAATCCTCGTTCCAAGATCTTCGGTGACAGCAAACCCATTCCCTACAGCAGCTCATTCTGCTTTGGTTGCTAGGAAGTTTTCCATTAGACCATGCCAAATTTTTCTTCTCTAAAACATATCTATCATTCCCAGTTTTAGCCTTCAGGACTAAGCATATCAACTTTCTTGTCACTTCTTTTGAGAGTTCTCCAAATATAGAGCTGGGATTGGCTGACTCCAAAACCATTATCCTTTTGGCTACATTTAAAAAAAAATTAATAGGTGCCTATTCTGTGCCAAGCATTGTGGTGGGTACTATCGATACAAGGGGAAAAAATGAAAAGTAAAAGTAGTACAGCTTCATTTCAAGGAGCTTACATTATATTGGATGTGTGGAATGCACCATGGAGACAGATAAAGAAAAAAAGATCCTTTGAAAAGGGAGCACATATGCTTCTATCTTTCCTTGCCCCATTGTGTGGTTTGTTTATTTATTTGGTTTATAGTCCCAATTTCATCCCAGTGTAGACGATCTTTTTATTGGAAATTCCATCCACACATGCAGATAGATAAGATATATCTGTCTTAAGGAGGGGGAAACTTGGGGACTAAGTGGTTCAGTGGATGGAGAACTGGACCGGGATTCAGGAAGTTATGAATTTAAATCTGGGCTTGGATATTAGCCGTGTGACACTGGCCAGGCTATTTAACCCTTTCCTGCCTTAGGTATCAAATTAGGATAATAATAGCAGCAATGTCTCATGGTTGTTGTAAGAATAAAAATTATTCTTTATCATAAAGAATGTAAGAAAAAATATGTATTATTTATAAAGCATTTTGCAAGCTTTCAAGCTCTACATTGTGTTATTTTTACTAGAATTATAATGTGATTTGCACCTGGTAACACAACCATTATGTGTCAGAGG